>NC_057797.1:206252826-206256819 GCF_018294505.1 Triticum aestivum
AAACAACACACGAAAAACAGAATCTGTCAAAAACAGAACAGTCTGTAGTAATGTGTAGGTTTCGAATACTTCTGTAACTCCAAAAATCCTGAGAAATTATTACATCCTAAATAATTTCTATATTGATATACTACAGTTGGAATCTATATTTTATCGCTCTCTTGTAAAAAATGAAAATTATTCTCATGAGCGCATACTTTCTATTTTTTCAGCAAGATCAAATAACAATCATCCAAGAACTAAAGGCTTTACTTGGCACAAACACTAATTAAAACATAAAAAACAATCATAACAGAGGGTAGATTATTTATTTATTACTAAACAGGAACAAAAATCAAAGAACAAAAATAAATTGGGTTGCCTCCCAACAAGCGCTGTCATTTAACGCCCCTAGCTAGGCATTGATATTTTCAATGATGCTCACATGAAAGACAAGAATTGAAGCACAAAAGAGAGCATCATAAAACATGTGACAAACACATCTAAGTCTAACATACTTCCTATGCTTAGGCATCTTATAGGCAAACAAATTATCATAGCAAGCAAAAACTAGCATATGCAAGGAAGCGAAAAGAAACAATAGCAATCTCAAAATAACGAGAGGTAATTTAGTAACATGAAAATTTCTACAATAATATTTTACTCTCTTATAATAATTACATGTGGGATCACAAGAAAATTCAACAAAATAGCTATCATATAGAATATTTTCAACACGATCCACATGCATGCAAAGTTGACACTCTTCCAAAATAGTGGGATTAACATTAACTAAAGTCATGACCTCTCCACACCCACTTTTATCAAAAACTTCATAAGATTGAACATTCTCCAAATATGTGGGATCTAAAGTTGACACTCTTCCAAACCCACTTTCAATAATATTGCCAACACTATTATCAATCTCATATTCATCATGGGGCTTAAATAAATTTTCAAGATCATAAGAAGAATCACCCCTATCATGATCATTGCAACAAGTAGAGGACATAGCAAAACTAGCATCCCCAAGCTTAGGGCTTTGCATATTATTAGCACAATTTACATCAATAGAATTTATAATAAAGTCATTGCAATCATGCTTTTTATTCAAAGGTCTATCTTGAATCGCTTCATAAAGTAATTCATCACACTTTTCAGATTCACGAATTTCAAGCAAAACCTCATAAAGATAATCTAGTGCACTCAACTAACTAGCAATGGGTTCATCATAATTGGATCTCTTAAAGAGATTAGCAAGTGGCTGAGGATCCATAAACTTTTAGCAAGCGAAGATGCAAGCAAAAAGAAGGTACATGGTAACACAAGCAAACAAAAGATCGAACGGAAGATGGGCGAATAAAACAGCAAAGGTGAAGTGGGGGAGAGGAAAACGAGAGGCGAATGGCAAATAAGGTAATGCGAGGAATAAGAGTTTGTGAAGGGTACTCGGTATGTCTTGACTTGAGCGTAGATCTCCCCGGCAACGGCGCCAGAAATCCTTCTTGCTACCTCTTGAGCATGTGTTGGTTTTCCCTTGAAGAGGAATGGGTGATGCAGCAAAGTAGCGTAAGTATTTCCCTCAGTTTTTGAGAACCAAGGTATCAATCCAGTAGGAGACCACACGCAAGTCGCCTAGTACCTACACAAACAAACAAGAACCTCGCAACCAATGCGATAAAGGGGTTGGCAATCCCTTCACGGTCACTTACGAAAGTGAGATCTGATAGAGATAATAAGATAAATGTTTTTGGTATTTTTGTTGTATAGATTGAAAAGTAAAGATTGCAAAATAAACGACGACAGAAATAGCTAGTTGGCGGGAAAATAATAGGATGTAAAGTAGACCCGGGGGCCATAGGTTTCACTAGTGGCTTCTCTCAAGATAGCATATATTACGGTGGGTGAACAAATTACTGCCGATCAATTGATAGAAAAGCACATAGTTATGAGAATATCTAGGCATGATCATGAACACAGGCATCACGTCCGTGTCAAGCAGACCAAAATGATTCTGCATCTCCTACTATTACTCCACACATTGACCGCTATCTAGCATGCATCTAGAGTATTAAGTTCATAAGAACGGAGTAACGCATTAGGCAAGATGACATGATGTAGAGGGATAAACTCAAGCAATATGATATAAACCCCATCTTTTTATCCTTGATGGCAACAATACAATACGTGTCTTGCTGCCCCTGCTGTCACTGGGAAAGGACACCACAAGATTAAACCCAAAGCCAAGCACTTCTCCCATTGCAAGAAAAATCAATCTAGTAGGCCACAAACTGATAATTCGAAGAGACTTGCAAAGATATCAAATCGTGCATATAAGAATTCAGAGAAGAATCAAATATTGTTTATAGATAATCTTAATCATAAACCCACAATTCATCGGATCTCGGCAAACACACCGCAAAAAGAATTACATCGAATAGATCTCCAAGAACATCGAGGAGAACTTTGTATTGAGATTCAAAGAGAGAGAAGAGGCCATCTAGCTAATAACTATGGACCTGAAGGTCTGTGGTGAACTACTCACACATCATCGGAGAGGCTATGGTGTTGATGTAGAAGCCCTCCATGGTCGAATCCCCCTCCAGCAGATCGCTGGAAAAGGTCCCCAGATGGGATCTCACGGGTACAAAAGGTTGCGGCGATGGAAAAGTGGTTTCGTGGCTCCCCTGGATGTTTTCAAGGTATAAGAGTATATATAGGCAAAAGAAGTAGGTCGGTGGAGCTGCGAGGGGCCCACGAGGGTGGGGCGCACACCTGGCCCCCTGGGTGCGCCGCCCTACCTCATGGCCGCCTCGATGCTTCCTTGACGTCCACTCCAAGCTCCTGGATTGTGTTTGTTCCAAAAAAGATCCTCGTGAAGGTTTCATTCCATTTGGATTCCGTTTGATGTTCCTTTTCTGTGGAACACTAAAATAGGCAAAAAAACAACAATTTGCACTGGGCCTTCGGTTAATATGTTAGTCCCAAAAATAATATAAAAGTGCATAATAAAGCCCACTAAACATCCAAGCAGATAATATAATAGCATGGAACAATAAAAAATTACAGATACGTTGGAGACGTATCATTCTGCGCGTAGGAAAATTTTAATTTGCAGTCGACGCACCCTACCGTAGAAACCCAACAAGTGGCAACTTGCTTGTCATTCTTCTTGAAGTTCCCTTTCTTTCCCTTGCCCTTTTACTTGAAACTAGTGGTCTTGTCAACCATCAACATTTGATGATATTCTTGATTTCTACCTTCGTCGATTTCAGCATCACGAATAGCTCGGGAATCATTTTCATCATCCCTTGCATATTATAGTTCATCACCAAGTTCGAGTAACTTGGTGATAGTGACTAGAGAACTCTGTCAATCACTATTTTATCTAGAAGATTAACTCCCACTTGATTCAAGCGATTGTAGTACTCATACAATCTGAGCACATGCTTACTGGTTGAGCTATTCTCCTCCATCTTGTAGGCAAAGTACTTGTCAGTGGTCTCATACCTCTTGACTCGGGCAAGAGTCTGAAATACCAATTTCAGCTCTTGGAACGTCTTATATGCTCCGTGGTGTTCAAAACGTTTCTGAAGTCCCAGTTCTAAGCCGTAAAGCATGGCGCACTAAACTATCAAGTAGTTATTATACCGAGCTTGCCAAACGTTCATAATGTCTGCATCTGCTCCTGCAATAGGTCCGTCACCTAGTGGTGCATCAAGGACATAATTCTTCTTGAAGCAATGAGGATAATCCTCAGATCACGGACCCAGTTGATACGTCTCCAATGTATCTATAATTTTTGATTGTTCCATGCTATTATATTATGAGTTTTGGATGTTCATGGGCTTTATTATCCACTTTTATATTATTTTTGGGACTAACCTATTGACCCAGAGCCCAGTGCCAGTTTGTGTTTTTCCTTGTTTTAGAGTATCGCAGAAAAAGAAAATCAAACGAAGTCCAATTGACCTGAAACTGCATGGAACTTATTTTTGGAAGGAAAGCAACCCG